>NW_020955495.1:191111-228958 GCF_003031625.1 Empidonax traillii
AACTGAGCCCACCCTTTAATCCTGAGGTTCATCTGCCGGGGCCAAGCACGCTTGGACAGTGGCAGCGAGGTCCTCAGGACGTAGATGGATTGCCTTATGGGCTAACGAGCTCCATCTGCCCGGGGAGGGGCCCCGACCGGGAATCGAACCCGGGTCTCTGCAGTGACAGTGCAGTGTATTTTCCCCTGGGGTATCACACTAAAGAATGTCAAAATAAATGGGCACACATTTCCCAGGTCTTTGCTTAACACAGCAGAAAAGTTTGTGAGAAATATTCACTGGATGTAAAGTCAGTGGCAAACATTATCTTTCATATCAGAGAGATAATGTAATAAAAAAAAAAAAAGGAAAAAAAAAGATGTAGTTGTCGTTTTGCTAAGATGCAAACCTGACATCAGAATGTTATATGGCAACACAGCATTTGTGTTTGATAAGTGCCACTAAATCTGAGGGAGCAGACCCTCAAGTAGAAGAAGTAGTTTCACACAAGAAGCTCACCAAATGCTAGATTAGAGCCAGAACACAGTAGTGCTACCAGTATTTTGTTTTCTATTGTGAGGCATTATACATGCACACAATATTTCAAATATAGCTGTCACTGAGTAGATTGATTACATTAGTGCAAGGCTTCTCAAGTTTTATGATGCCATGGCTTTCTCAGCAGCAGGGAACAGTCACTCTTACAGATCTACTACATTTTTGCCAGAAAATAAAAGGATAATGACTTGAAATATGAATGCCACAGTAAGGCATATGATTAATAGCCACTGAGTAATAAAATCACTGCTGACAAAATATGTCCAATGACAAGTTTAAATCTTTTCCAATGAAAAGTTTAAATATCCTCTTGGGAAAGGAGTCCTCTGTCTTGTTTCCAGTGCTACAGAGGCATTTTATTCAATGGCTTCTCAGGCAAGTGTTGTGAAGCACTTTCCAGCACATGGACAAGAACCAAGACTTCCCATTCTCAGACACATTCCTCTGTTAAAAAGGAGGGTGTGTACCTCTCCATTTAGTCTGTGTCCTCAAGAGTCTTGCACTCCTTGCTGAACAGTGGCCCAATTTCAAACAAGAGTTCAGTGGCCTCATGCTAGACCTTTCCATAACTCAGTGGCTATTTCAGAAAGGAGGTACCACAGATTAAATTCCTTTAAGCTAAGCAGGACTCAGAACCACTCTGCTCCATTTTGCTGTAACCATTATGTTGTTGTGGTAACATAGTCCCTACTTCCTACCTTCCTCAGAAGATGGTCTGGTGTTCACTCTCCTACAAAGAGGTGCAAGTCCCTTATGAAGCCCTGACAACTGCCTCTTGAAGCACACATTTCAAGTGTATTGTGTGTTTTCTACAAGCTGATTCCAAATGGCTTTGCTCCTACAGACATTAAAAGAAACATAGAAATTGCCATGCAGAGGCACATGGAGCCCCCATACCATGAAGAGATAACCTACATAAGTTTCCCATACTGCTGTAAGGTGGGGTTTGATCATCTTGTTTGTCATCCTCATATCTTCCCTCTTGTCACTACTACACAACTACACCTACCACTGGGCAGCATATTGCCCAGTTGTCCATTTGAAGTGTGTTTCATTTTCAGCAGGACCTTTTACCCATCAAACTCCCCATATGGAGACTCAATTACAAACACCTGTGCAAGGGAAGGGACAAGAAGCCACAGCCAAGGGAAGGTGGATTGGTGCCTACTGAGAGCAGTCTTGCATTCATCAGCTGGAGACCACCATGGAGCCACACACACCCTGCACTCACCCTCCTGTGGGAGCACCCAGCCTTGTCCATCACAAAGAGCCTGTCCACCTGCCTCCCACTGTGAGAATCACCCTACTGTGACCAAGTACCATCTCTTACGCTCAGCAACTTTCACCTGAGGGGCAAAGGCAGGCAGGGAGAATGCTATTACTATCATCAAAACTTTACCAAAAAGAGATTGTACAGCCATGTTGTGGAAATAAGATCTATTCCCTAACTCTTCATTAAGACATAATCAATTGGGATGTTTTGTAGCATAAGACAAAAAGCAATGGAATGATTGGTTACTTCTGCTACAAAAAACTAGATTGGGAGTATCATGGGAAAATACTGATCAAGGAGATTTTTCTAAAATACACTCAGTCCATGGTCTCATTTCTTCGTCCCCTGGACTATGTGGTAGTTGTTTACGGTACTCAGTTCAAGTCTTGTCTTCATAAGATACACAGTATAATACCCCAGTAAGTGCCACCAGGCCACTGGAAGTACCAAATTACCTTAAAGAAACCCAAAGGGAGAAGCTGCTTCAGCCAAGAAGAATATGGGCCAGGTGATGGACTCCACCTTTTGGAGTGGCTGCCCATATCATTTGGCCTCTTGGACGCAATACAGAAGGTACAACAAGCACTAAGTGCCTGTCCCCTGTCCTCTCTGTCCGTCTTTCTTCCCAGCAAAGCCCCACAAGGCTGCACTGGCCCCAGTACCGGTTATTCGCAGTGCAAGCAGCCTGGACAAGAATTACTGCTGGCTCCTCATTGCTTTCAGTAGACCTCTGCAATGATTGTCACTCATTACTGGCCCAAAGCACACAGCTACTGCTGCTGCTGCTCTTCCCACATCAGTATCTCTGAGTCCTTATTTCCCTAAACTGCAGCCTCTCAACCTGCATTCTCCATCACCTGGAGACTGCCAGGCAGGACAGCAAATTTCTCACACAGGCTGGTGAAGAAAGTCTTCATCAATTTTATCTAAAGCCACAGAGGAAAAGGGCAGCCCCATCCAAATGCCAGATGAAATACACAGCACAGCAGGCCCTTTCCCCATTCACATTAGAAGTGCCACCTTCTAGGCAGCCCTCTACTTCCCAGAACTTCCCCATACCACCTTCAAAAAGCAACTAAACCAAAATCATTCATCCCCAGAAAACCTTTGAAAATATACCAGCTAGGACATAAATTCCTGCCAATTCTTTAACACCTGCAACCCAGTTTTCCAACACAGCTGGACTGCTGGTGGATCGTTAGAGGCCTTTGATGCCCTAATGCAGGCACATGTCAGTACAGGCTGATGTACAACCTGGATTAGACATACAGCACTTAATGCAGCAAAGGGTAACAGCAGTGGTGGTGGTGCTGCAGTATATATTAAATATAAGGCATCTTTGCCTGGGACCCAGTATTTTACACAGTGTTGCGATTGTTATCCACAGATGCCCAGACCTCGCAAGAGCTTAAGAACTCTGGCTTTCCTAAATGTAAATAGAGAGTTTGAGGAAACACAAGCCTTTGATGTGTGTGGGGAGATGTAACGCATTTAGGCAGAATATTTTAATTACGTGAATTACAACAGGACAGCCTGCTCTTTTTAGCATACTGAGTCATTTCCACTTGGACTCTGCAAACACGGACCCTTGCACTGAGTGTTTAAGTCTTTGGAATAAACAATTAATGTTGTGCTCCAGCTTTCGCAAGCCTTAAGCAGAAAAAAGAAATCACTCCTTTTCTTCTTTATTTCCCTGTGCTTGTTAGTGCCTCCTTTGGAAGAGACTGGAGCTAGATGTATGTCCTAGTTTGAGACACACAGTGCCAGGGGCCAGTTTGCTGAAACCATCTCATCCTGTTCCCAGGGACTGACTTCTGAGCCTTCTCTGAAGCTTTCAGTTGCCATACAGTCTCATTTGTGTACAAAATATGGAGCGATGAGTCAGAGTAATTTCTTGCCCTTTATGAAGAAAACCTGATACCTTGTGCATAGTTGTGGTATTTCTATACACAGTTTATATACTTGCCACCAACCTAGTTTTATTTTTGAGTCCTTTGATTTTTTTCATATAGTAATTGTTCTGCTGAAGTCTGTAGCTAAATGAAGTGTTTATTCAGCATCTGTTATTTCTAAATATTTACTAATTAAGATCTTTTTAAAAACTTTTTCCCTCAGCCTGTTCACTAGGCAGTGTAACTTTTTCCATTTCTTTGATCCTGAAGCCCCCTTTATTTTTAATCATTCTCCCCTTGGCAGCTGAAAGAAAATGTGGCAATATATACCAAGCCCTTCCCCACCCTTCCAGTTAACAAAGATGCGAGTTGTACATCAAAGAATCCATCAGAACAAACTGCTTCCTATGCAATAAGCCCTCTGTCTCTGGAATAAGCAAGTTTATCTTCATTGTGCATTCCGATAAGATATTATTATAGTAGTGACTTTAATTACATTTCTCATTATTACATTAGTGTGCAGTAACATAGGGTTTCACTGAATCTAAATGTGTTAGATTGTAGAATATGGTGCCTTTAAGTCTTGTGATGGAGGGAAGTAAAATTCTGGAAGCCACAAAACAATAACAACAACAACAACAAAAAAAGGTCTATTTTACAGTTGGGTCGATGTCTCTGTGGAAGGAGCGAGGAAGTTTTTTTGGAATGTGATCTGGAGGGTGGAAAAAGATGAAGAGGCATCATGAAAAGGCATCAGTATATGCATCACCGTATATCTCTGTAATGCAAATGTGGTAAGACTCTAGAAAATAAGTAGCTGCTTTATAACTTAAGGAATAAATACTTTTCTGTCTCAAGTTCATATAGTGATATACCTACAGGTATGTTTTAGTGGCATATCTTTAAATGTTGATCTATTTTCATCCATTAGAAATAGCTTTTCTCCCCCTATTTCTGTTTTGGTTTGGTTTGGATTTTTTTATGGTAAGACTAGAAGACTAATGTACTGTGTCAAAGTATTTCATCCTAGGCACAGAGTGGGTTAAAATTATTTGTAGGCATAAAAATATTCTTTAGATTTCTACATTCTGGATGCTGATAGTCACTAAACAGATATTTAGCAAAACAGATCTTCTTGTGTCTCAGTTTCTCTGATAGCTTGATTAAATGTGAGGCCTGGAATTTGGTGCCCGGTGGTTCCCAGGGGAGTGAATTTATCACATGCTTAGTCTTGCAATTCTTACTTAATAACTGCTTGATCTATAACTCAATGAAAATGGTGGTAGTTCCTACAAGCTACAGTCAACATTAAATTAGGGTATAAATTACCAAAATGCATCTCCTTTTGAAAGGTACAGACCTCCAGACTATTGCTGCTGGTAGTATGGAGCAGTAATAACTTCATGATCTCCAAGACAACTGCTCTTAACATATTTGCAAGAAGTGGATTGGAGTGCAACTTCTTGGAACTCCTAAGCAAACTATTCAGTCAGTACCTAACTTGTGTTAAAGCAAACAGATGGTAAAATGATGCATTGCTTGACCCCTATTGCTTGAAGCAACTATAAGTTTATGAGGTTCTTTTTACTTCTGCCAAATAATGAAAATACAGATAAATCTGATTCATATAAATCAAGTTTTTAATTAAAAAACATTGAGTTTTTTAATACAAATGGCATTTTCCCTTCTCACTGCATCCTGCTTTAATGCCAACACTGAAAAATAAGCTGTGCTTATCAGTACAATGTTTTTGTCTGTCAGATATCGCTGAGGGTTTTTTCCTCTTTTTATATTTTGAGTTTTAAATAGTCTAGTTTATAAAGATGTCTTTTTGTCTCCCCTATCTTTGTTTAAACTGTGGGAGTGTTTTAAAATAAAGTATTATTAAGGAGATGTTTGCCATCGACATTAATTGTGAACATCTTTTCATGTTTTCATCTGGAGACGGAAGGTCAAGATGGGCTTCTCAGAAAGTGACACACATCTTTACAGTCTCTGTTTTAAGACATTTATTAATGAGCTTGTAAATCCATGAAAAAAAAAAAAAAGGAGCAGAGGAGGAATTACTAGCCTGTTGTTGTGACCATTCTTTTCCCTTTCTACAGCAAAAATATGAAGAAACCATATAAAAATGTGAAAATCCAAACAACCATACCTTCTAAATAAACACAACACATCAGGGCATTTTAGGGATTACTGCTGCACTACAACAGATAGAGACAAAACGTGGTGAGAGATATGGTTGCGCAGGTGACTAAGGTAATGCTTCTATAACTCCATACCTTGACATTATGAAGACAAAAGCATTTTGTTTCTATTTTGCCTCAAACTTTTGTACATCATAGAATCTCAGAATGGTGTTGGAAGGGACATTAAAGATCATCTAGTTTCAATGCCCCTGCCATAGGCAGGGACACCTTCCATTAGACTAGGTTGCTCAGAGCCCCATCCAACCAGGCCTTGAACAATTCCAGGGATGGGGCATCCACAGCTTCTCTGAGCAACCTGTTCCAGTGTCTCACCACCCTCATAGTAAAGAATTTCTTCCTAATATCCAATCTAAACCTACCCTCTGTCAGTTTACAGCTATTCCCCCTTGACTTATCACTTCATGACCTTCAAAAAGCCTTCCTCCAGCTTTCTTGCAGGGCCCCTTTAGGTACTGAAAGGCTGCTCTGAGGTCTACCAGAGACTTCTCTTCTCCAGCCTGAACAACCCCAGCTCTTTCAGCCTGTTGTCATGGGATAGGTACTCCAGCATTCTGATGTTCTTCAGTCCTCCTCTGGACTCACTCCAACAGGTTCATGTCCTTAATGGACCAATTCTTCTGAGATCATAGAATCAATAAGGTTGGAAAAGACCTCCAAGATCAGCAAATCCAACCAATCCAACCTCCAACTGAATACCGCCATGCCCACTAGACTATATCAAATGTGCCACGTATTCTTGGGTTTTAAACACTTCCAGGAATGATGACTCCACCACTTCCTGGGGAACCTGTTCCAATGGCTAGTCACTCTATCAGTGAAAAATTTTTTTTCTAATATCTGATCTGAACCTCCCCTCGTGCAAGGTGAGGCCATTTCCCCTGTCTTGTCACTAGTTTCCTGGGAGAAGAGTCCAACCTTACTACAGCTGCCTTTCAGGTGCTTGTAGAGAGCAATGGAACTGTTTAAGCTGAGTTTCAAATGGAAGAAGGTACATCAGAACTGAAATTAGCACATCAAGAAGACCCCACTCAGTATTTCCAAAATCTTCTTATCTTCTTCACTGCCAACATGACCAAGTAAAAAATCTCTTCACAGACTCACTTTAAATTTACTTCCAGGAAGGGTCAGGAATAATATCCTGTCAGGTCAATAGTTTCTTGTGAAAAGTTCTGCTCATTAAGGAAGGCTTCCCTGGCCTCAGAAATTCAGCATCTAACATGAAAGGAATATATGTTAGTCTTGTTGGTAGAGAAATCTATCACTAAATTGTAGAGACTGCCTAAGTCCAAGGCATTGTGACTTGGTCGCATTTGTGATGTGTGACTAGAAAACAGTTCAGACAGCTATATGTGTTCTTGGAAATAATAAAAAAAAAAATCCACAAAAAACTCTAGCCATCCAGTCTCACAAAGCTGAAAACAGTTAAAAGCTAAATCAGCTGAAAAGAAAGAAAATAAATAGAAAAAGGAATAATAATTAGGAACTGCTGAAACATTCTAGGGGATGCTTTCAAAACCACAATCCAACTGAGAACGGAAGCTATTCTGGTTTGACAGAGAACAGACGGACTCAGAACAAGTATGAATACAAATATATTCTATAAAACACGGGAGACAAAAAAGTAATAGAGATTTTAGAAAAAAAAATCATAACGGAAAAAAGAGGACAAATCCCTGGCTAGCAGAAGTAACAGTAAGAAAGGAGTTAAGCATTCCAGAAGTTAAAGTAATTCAAACAATTATTTGTATCAGTACTAGTTGGAAATGATAGAACTGAGAATAATAAAGCAAAGATTTCAAAAAGTATCTGGAAAAGAAAAAAAGTTAAATGATAAGTTACTTATACTGCAAGTTAGTAACATATTTTCTATTTTAATAATAACCAAAGATGATGTTAAAAAGTAAATCCTAACTTGAGACATTTTGAAATCATCAAGTCCTGACACCTTGCTCTCAAGAATTTTAAATGTAAGCGCTAAGGAGCTCTCTGACCAACACAGGCTACTTCAACAGATTTTGAAAATAGAAAATGGTTAATATTATATCAGCATTTTGATATATATGGAATAGGTGGTATGATTAGAGGTCTTTCAGAGCTAAAAGCAATTCCAGAGAAAACACTGAAACAGTTAACACAGGTCATAATCACTATAGAATTAAGGGAGGACAACATAATTACCACCACTCAACAAATACATCTGATGAAATTAAAACTGAATTAAAAGATTAGCTGATAAAGGAAATGAGTTTGATACTACATACGTTTCAGAGGTATTCAGCTTCACGCTACCTGACATTTTAATTAGGAAATTAATGTAAGCTGTATTGAATTTGCATTATTCTACATTGATTAAAAACTGACTAGTTCCTAGATCTGAAAATGTCACCATAAATGAGGAAAATTTTATCAGCTTAATGGGTTTTTAATGAGGGTTCAAAGAGATAATTTCTTGATCCAACAATATTTAACTTTGTTTTTAACAATGACGCAGAACAATCCATGAAGTTGTTACTGAGAACTTTGCCAATGATACAAAGTGTGGCATTGTTGAAAAGGGAAGAGGAAAAAATAAAGAAATTATGTAGTTAGATTATCCATAGGGCAGGTGAGGACTTAAAGGTCACTCCATGCCTCCCCATTTCCAAGGAAGGACCAGCTGTTCTGACAGATTTTTGTTTAACCTGCTCTTCAGAGGGATAGTTTCTCCCTCATCCACGGGGAAGTTTTTCTAGTACTTCCTTGTAAACCCGGCACAAGAAAGCAGCAGATGTTTCTGCACACTCAAAGTAAGGTGACATGCTGGAGTGAAGAATGTTTGCATGTGAAGGTATGAGAAGATGGGGAGTCTAACCTGGAATCTAAATAAATCTTGGGTTTCATCTCAGCATGAGCCAAAATTATTAAATGCTGATGTGATCTCTATAGGTTGAAACAAAGACATACAAGTTTAACAAAGTTGACTGTGCTCTCTGTATGTCCCCCGATGTTTGGTAGAGCTGGAGAAGGCTGGGTTTTTGATGTCCACAATTCAAAAAGATGTTAAGAATTTGGAAAGGGCTCAAAGGACAGCCCAGCAACTCTTAAGATGATTTAATCACCTGATACTTAATAGCCATTGCCAAGTGTATGAAAGAAAAGGTAACACAGCTGTAAAGGAACAGACATGTAATAATGAACTCTCAGTCTAATGTGTAAAGACCACATGGCCAAACTGCTAGTAGCTGAAGCTAAAAAAATTCAGAGCAGATAAAGCCATTTTTCTTTACAACCAAGGATAAGTCTAACCGTGGAACAACTTAGCAGGGCTTGTAATGGATTCTCCATCACTAAATATTTCAAAATCTCTTTATCCAGAAGATTTGCTCTAGCTCAACCATAGCTGCTGGCTTTGATGCCACAGTTCAGTGATATCCTGGGACCTCTGTATGTATCTGAAGTCAGAGGACAGTGGTTCATTCTCACCATTTATGAATCTTTACATACTGTTTCTTTTCCATATTGTTTCTTTTCATCCAAGCAAATCATCCACAAAAAGAAAACTGTTCAGGTTAGTATGATAAAGAGTGGACTTACATAAAATGGCTGACAGTTCATCTGATCCTTCCCAACATTAGGTGTGAAGTTCAGAAGGTGAAGACAGAGGATTACAATGATTCTTGAGCCAACACCAGCTGAGCCAGAGGCACATAAATAATGGCCAGTCTTCGTGAACGAAGAACCGGTGAAGGTCTTTACACCTTCCAGCCTGCACATTGGATTTTTTAGGTGAGACACAGTGTGCGCGGAACTGAGCCCACCCTTTAATCCTAAGGTTCATCTGCCAGGGCCAAGCGAGCTTGGACGGTGGCAGCGAGGTCCTCAGGACGTAGATGGATTGCCTTACAGGGCTAACGAGCTCCATCTGCCCGGGGAGTGGCCCCGACCAGGAATCGAACCCCGGTCTCTGTGGTGACAGCGCAGCGCCTTTACCCTCTAGACCACCAGGGGCTCCATCCAGGTCAAGCAAAGATCAGGGAAGTGATTTATTACACACAATGTTGGCTAAAAAGAATCCTTCTAGAATTTACCTGCTAAGGTTTACCAAGTCATCAACAGTGCTATGCAAAAGGAACAAGAAGTACAAAAGTAGATTGTGTCTGCCCTCTTCTTCCACATGGTCTCATAGTTTCAAGGAGGAGGTAACTGACTCTATCAACTGGAAGATCTTGAACTTCAAACTAAACTCAGCTAGTCTGGGGTCAATCCACATCTCTTGGAGTAAAAAGGCTTCTCAACCATCATATTGTTCTGAGCATCTTGAGTCTTATTCTCTGCAGCAGAAAACAAACTCAGCACGAATAACAAGACAGGTAGCTGGATCTCAATGCATTAAAAAGTTTGGCGAATTAAAGCCAAGCCTTTGTACATGGATCAAAGAGAAGGAAAAAAACCAAGGAGTCTATAGAGCTTTGGTATAATACGATGATGACAAATTTCACTGGAATGCCTTAAAATTTATGGGGTTTTAGCTCAGAGCCAAATCTGGCCCCAAAATCTTTAATCACAAATAATATGATTTTATTCTTATGCAACTGCTTCGGCAGGTACTTACATACACACATTAACAAAAATCTTTAGCTCAGTTACAGTTCTGGATAGGAAATTATCCTTTCCACTTCTGAAAACTGTAGTAACGTGACCAATGTTTTCCTGAGTCTTTTTCAGCTAGTAAATGAAAGTTACCAAGACTGGTTTAAGTTCATTTGTCCATAACACAGTATGCTCATTCACTTCTTGACACCTCTTTCAACTCCAGATGAAAAGTGCCATGAAAAGAGGCTAAATGATAGATTTTAGATCTTACCAGTCATCTGCTCGAAAAGGGTCAGAATCCACATCCTGGTGGCAGTACATGAAGCCACTCAGCCTGGTCACCTCTGTGGTTCCCAGTATTTCTGAACTATTGTTTTACAGTCTTCTCAGGTGATCCTTGTTACACATCCACTCTACTGAGGATTCCCTTTTTTCCTTCTCTCCCTTTAGGCACAGATCTCGAAAGCTGCCTGCCTACCTCCATATTCTGTCTGTCTGGATTTATAGCTTCACTTTTAGAGTCTGAAGCAAAGAGCAGTGAGATGAGCAATTGTAATGCCTTTGCCATGACGGAACAGAGAATTCAGCTGCCCAGCACAATCTCTGCAATGCCTCATTCACCAACATGTTGCACAAGATTGCAGCTGCTTTTTCCACCTGCTTTTCTTCTGAGAATTAGTATCTTAAGCCTCAAACATGCAGGAAAATTGATGCGAGTAGCATGAAGCATGTTTGTAAAGAGCAAACGTTTCATCCTGCTGGTGCTGGAAAAGAGGTGTGACAGAAGATTCCCTGATGGTTCGAGTGTTTATTTTTAAACCTGCCACAAATGTGTCCAAACTGGATGGACGTTAGGATACTGAGATATTCAAACTGCCTGTGAATAAAAAGCACTGTAAACTGAGCAAGGTCCAAGCTTCTAGACAGCACAAGAGACATCAACTTAGTCAAACCCAAGGGTGAGGGACTGGGACTGGCCCAGGCCTTTCCTGGAAAGGGGAGCCAAAAGTGTGGAGCTAGGCATCCTGGCAGGGCTTAGGCTCATTGTTCAGGCACCTATGGAGGGAGTGAGATGGTGATTGCTGCTGCTTGAATAGTCGGCTTCTGCTTGGACATGCTGCGCTGCATGTCTGACTCCACCCTGCAATACAGGAACAGCCCTCACTTTTCAGGGCTCTGGCATAGGCAAAGTGGGCAACAGAACCACAGCTATGTTCTTGTTCTCAAAAATCTGCTGCCAGAGGCAAGTGCCTCTGTGTCTTTGCCTGGAGAAAGCTCTTGAGGAAAAGTAACTCAGTAAATCCATGATACTGTAGCTAGAAGTCTTCCAGTGCCTGCACCAGCACACTTGAAGCTGTTTGAGGTATCTCCATCACATAGCACATGACACTGCTGTTGTAACAGCTATTCCTTGTTAGGTGGAGGACAGTGCCAGTACTTCAGCGGAGCCCTGGAGCAATACATTCTGAGTCAATAGATTTACAGCTCTTAGGAACTTGCAGTTCTCTCCAAGTGGAAAATTCATGTTATTCTATGTGTTTTACATGGTTTTAATGCTAAAAGGAATTAGAATGCTTCCTTCTCTTTTACAGTTACATCCAATCTTTACTATTTTCTACTTAACCTTTTATTTGATTTTCTTTACAGAGCTATCCAGCATAAAAAGACAAAATATAGACCAAAATAAGGAGAATATCCCTATATCAGGGTTTTGTTTATGATTAAAGAAGGTTCTACAGGACAGGATTTGAGAAGATAAGTTACATCATGTGCAGACTAAGGGAGGGCATTTACAAGGGGCAAGATGGGAAATGAGGCACTCAAAAGGGATAACAGCAAATGAGAAATGGAATTAGCAGAGCCCACGCGGTGCAGAGGAGGGACAGGTGATGAGTCACCCTGGCAGGAGGAGCAGAGCCTTACAAAGCGGATACAGGCTTTGAAAGCTATGCTGAAGATTTGGAATGAGGAATGGGTCTGAAAACGTATGTGGAGAGAGGGGGAAGGAGACGTAGGATATATCAGCCCTGCTCCTGAGAAGACACATAGTTCAAAAGGTTTATCAGATCACAGGTAACACCAGCAGCTATTGTAATAAAACACCTATGTGCACATGCCACATGATCTGATACAACTGTATGCAAAAAAATTGTTTGCCTGCTCTATAATCTATAGTATATCAAACTCTAGTAGTATATATACCCATCTAATCTCTGCTAGCTAGACCTTTTTCATAATGGCACAGTTAAAATTGGTGCCACAGAAATATGAATACAATTCAATCATTTCACAAATAGTTTATGCCCGTTTAACTGGAGGCTTCAATCAAAGTAAAGCTTTAGGAACTGACTGATCAATCTCAGCAGCAGCTCTGCTGCTATCCCCCACTGGTTGGGATTGCTCCAGTAGTAGTACTGGCATTTTAATGAACCCTGCCAATGAAGATAGACTGGAGATAGCACAGCAGGCTCTGCACTAGAGTGGTGAGAGTACAGACCCACCTTGCCCTGCCATCCCTGTGTTGGTAACAGCAACTGTGAGCAGAGGCATGGGAAAACAGCGGTTTCAACACCTGAAAGAGATGCAGTGAGGCCCAGGAGTGAGAGCCCTCAGATTCATGATCAAGAGCTATGCCTCACTAAGTTACACACCACACCTCAGCTGAGCCACCCCAACTGTCTCTGTGTGTAGCATTTACAACCTGATGTTTTCAGTTAAAAACAAACATCATTATGGATATAAAATCTGAAATCATGCCAAGTTAGAATGTGTGACTGGCACTTTATTAATGTTTACAGTGACTTATAAATAACAGCATCTCTTCTGCCACTCATCTGTCGAGAAGTCTCCTGCAGAAGCCAGAGAGCAGAGGAGAATCTGCTGGTATTTTAAGATGTTTCAGGCCAAAGTGGGAAAGGAAAGATATTTTGGGGCATTACATTGTATATCTCCTTATTGCACCACAACCCTCACGCGCGCATGCTTGGATAAATTTGCGCTGTGGAGCTGTAATTCCATTGTGGCTTTTTGACGTCTACTCAAACAGTATTAGCTTTGCTGTCATGTTTACAATGTAAAAAAATTTTGGTGAAAATGTCAGCAGGATTGTATCTTTAATCATATTTACTGATTGACCTGAAAAGGCTCAACGCAATTTAACTGGAACCCTTCAATGCAGCCACGGTCAGGTTCAGCCGATGCCTGTTCCTAGCACTGCCTGGAGCCCTAGTTTCTCAAGTAGCTTTTATGTCTAGTGTCCTTGAAGCCACTTGACTTCCCTGATATTTCTCTTTCAGCTCTTCCTTATTACAGCTAATAGAATACGCTACACAGCTAGAGATGGTTACTCCTAAGTAATATGAGGGCTTTAATAGATAATCTCTGGAGCAGAAAATTCATCTGCTC
This sequence comes from Empidonax traillii, assembly GCF_003031625.1. Classification (NCBI taxonomy): domain Eukaryota; kingdom Metazoa; phylum Chordata; class Aves; order Passeriformes; family Tyrannidae; genus Empidonax; species Empidonax traillii. Next base: position 205,001 of record NW_020955495.1, read on the forward strand.
GCCAGTGCCTGTTGCAGTTTGCTGCTCTCTGACCAGTCCTGTTCAGTGATGAGATCCCTGTACAGTCGGTGTGGAAAGGTGCAGCCTGGTCCCCGAGGCCCTCTGCAGCTGTGCTGTCCAACTGCTCCACAATGACATTGTCCAAGTTTCTTCACCACAGCTGGGATTTGTCCCCTATCCCCAGAGGCCGGGATCCCCAGCAGCACCCAGTGCGGCGCAGGACGGAGAAGATGCCCCACGCCCCGCTTGGTCGCAGCGTCCATCCTCGGGGGCTCGGAGGCTTGCGAGAAGGACCACGGGGAAGGGCCGGCTGCGGGGGCACCGGGCGGAGTATCTGCCCCGGAGCGGCCCGGCGGCCGCACACAAACGCCCCGCCGACCCCGCACAGCCCCGGGCAGGGCAGGGACCGGGGTGCCCCCTCAGCGCGGAGCCGCGGGGCGGGGAAACGGCGGCGCCTCTGGGGGCTGCGCTCCGGCGGGGCGCTGGGCTGGGGGCGAGTGGGAGCGTGTGTGTGTGTATATGTGTGTAAAGGGCGGGCTCCGCCCGGGGGGGGCGTATGGCTGTGCCTTGCGGTGAACTCTGTCAGAGGGATGCCCGTGCGCCGGAGGTGCAGAACTCGCCGTCTGCGGACGAGTGAGCCCGGGGAGGGGGCGGCGTGCGGCGGGTGCGTGTGCGGGGCGGTGCGCGGTGTGTGTGCGGGTGTGTGCCCGTAACTGAGAGAGCGTGCAAGTGTGCGAGAGTGCGTGTGTGCCGATGTGCCAGTGCGGGTGCCTGCGCGGCTGTGAGTTGTGTGCGGGGGCGGCGCGGCCGAGGGGGCGCAGGGCGGCGGGGGGCGCAGGGGCGGGCCGGCGGCCGCGGCGCTGCTGGCCGCGGTCCAGCCCGGCGCACTAATACAGCCTGGCGGCTCCCGCCTGACTGACGCCGGCTGGGGCTGCTGCCGCTGCCGCCGCCGCTGCTGCTGCTGCTGCTGCTGCGCTCTGGCTCCGCCGCCGCCGCCGCGCAGCTGCAGCCCCGCTCCCGCCCGCGGCGCGCCGAGACCCCAGCCCGTGCCTGCTGGCAGGTAAGAGCCGGGGCTCCCGCCCGCGTCCCGGGAAGGGCGGAGGGGGTAGCAGGGAGGGATGGAGGACAGTCCCGCCGCCGTCGCCCCAAACTTTGCAGCGGCGCTGCCCCGCGCCGTATCCCCCCGGCTGGCGGCCCCGGCCCCGCTGAGCTGGGGCGCTGTGCGGGCGGGGGCTGGGGCCGCGGAGCAGCGAGATGAGACAGACCGACGCCAGGGCGGCGAGCGAAAGGAGGAGCGCGGGGAAAAACATTTTTATGGATGGCTAAACGCTGACAAGTCTTCCCGCTGTCAGAGTTTTTTTCCTTCTCGTTTAAGTGGGAGAGGGAATAAAAGAAAACGAACAACAGAGCCCCGCATGACACGTTTGGAAATACTTCTCCTTTCAAAGGTTATTTTCTGTTCAAGAAATCCCGCTCCTGGACTTTTTGCTCCCAGGCAAAACGGAGCAGAATTACTGGGATTTGAGTTTTTTATTCCAGCTACTAACGGTGACTCTAATTGTTTTGTTGTTGTGTTCTTTTGTGGTTTTTTAGCTCTTAGGTTCAAACGTCATATGTTAGCAAGTACCAAACATTTCCAAAAACAATAGCCCTCGATATGGCAAATTAGAAATCACTGTAATTTTATCTCCATGCCCAGGCAGCTCTAAGTGGAGGGAATTCAGAGTTCGGCTCATTTGGAACAATTCGGATATTGTGTGGTAACTTTGATTTTATGGGTAAATTTATTTGATGCTAGCCAGGTCTGGCTTAAAAGAGGCATTAGTGGGAATGAAAATAAATCACGCACACATGGACGTGCGTGCACGCTCACACGCACACACACACACACACGCACACATGCGCTTGCTCTGTTAATTACTTGGATTTTATAAACTAGTGAAAAAAAATTTCAGCCCCCAACGATCAACTGTTCAGGGAATGAGCTCTCCCTTGGCAGAGGTGAGAAATGATGTGCACGGCTCGGGAATGTATTCAAGTTGGTAGTGGTTTGGAAAGGACACTGCAGATAATGCAAGTTTCAATGCTCTCTATCTCCGAGGCGTGAAAGTGTGCCTCTCTTTACACAAGTATTCGTGTAGTAGAACTAATCTTCTCATCTTCAGTAGTATAAACTGAAGAAAACGCTGCAAAATTCTTCCCCTCAGCAATGGTAGGACAAATGTCATCACTCAAACAAACCTCATCCGTTTTAATCCAGCCAGACAACTCCCTTCTTTCAGATTTGATAAGTACCAGTGTCTGGCTGGTTCATCTTTGCTTCCTGTTAGATTTTAAAGCAGAGGCTGGGGAGGTTTGTGGTTTGTTTGTTGGTTTTTTTAAATATTGAGTTAATTTGGCTTAGTAGCTAAAATAAACATGCCCAAAAATACATTTAAAGTCAGTTGTATCAAGGATATCGTGTATTTACTGAGTTTGGCACTGGTTCCCAATCCTGCCTGTCATTTGTAATGGAATTAGAAACCTTTTTTCTTCACTTGGTTAACTTGCACATAAGCTAATAAACGGTAATTCTGGAGTAAGGATCATGTCTGTTTTATCATGAATCCTTATCATATCCGTATGATATACACAAATTGGGAGATTTACCAATTTATGTATCACATCAATATCAAGATTTGTAAATTGATGTGAGGTGGAGATAGTATGAATGTGAAATGAATATGCACAAAGCCGTCAACTGCACAACTTTGTGAAGGAGTATTAGTACTTTATTAACACACTTGCCCAAGACTACATGTGCCAGATATCTGCAGAAGGTGGGGATGTGTGTAGAGGAACTAGGTAACACCTCAGGTTTGAAAGCTACTCTCACAGAAACTGGTAGTCGTGCACTGTCTCGCCTTCAGTGGGTACAAGAGGAGGCCCATTTCGCTAAAACAGGAGTGTAGAAGTGTCAGTATAATGTATCACATAACATCTGGACAGTTAATCCTCCTTTCTCTCCTTTTATTCTTTTGCAGACCTTCTGCATCTCACATTTGAATCCTTAGTTATCTGCTGTTATCAGTCTGGGAGATAGTGTGTCATGTAATCTTCTCTCCTGAATGCTAAAGTGCTGTAATTTTAATGGCCAGGCTAATCTGTCGCTATAAAGTTTTATTTTTCCATTGTTAAATTCAAAGGACAATGGCTACTAATTGCAAGTGACCTCTAACCAAAACACTAGCTGGAGTTTATCACCAGTGCTGATAGTGACTAACAGCAATTCCAGCATCAGCACTACTAGGCACCCTTTTGAAAGAAACTTTAAAGAATAAGGGGAGCCAGAAGAAAAACATATATATGCTCTAGGTAATTTGTCTGCTGCAAAAAATACAGTGAAAGTGTACAGATATTCCATTTGCTGTGCAATATACCTTTTACAAATAATAATTACAGGGAAGAAAACAAAAACAACCCATCATAAATATTTTAACTGAAAACAACACACCAAAAACATACTCCAGAAAGATTGTTCTCTTAGACTGCCTGATTTCCTGCTACAGGCATGTATAAAGAATCATTAGTGTTATTATACATGAACACCAAAAGATAGCAATAACAATGACAATTTTAAATAATCATTGCAGTCCTATTACTGTCTTCGAGAACATTGGTTTTAAGGAAGCATTAGACTCTGAATAGAGTACAATGAAATTAATTTTTTAAAAAATCCCAAATTATTTCCTGTCTTATATTTTGTCTATAATGTTTGAATGGTTAATACTGTGGGAATTTTACAGACAGGTGACTTAAAGAGTCTTGGGCCCTGTGTGTTTATCAGCACAGCTAAAAACCTTGCTGTGCTTTTGCAGATGAGTGGATCTAATAGATTGTGGGATCAGAGCCCAGATTGAGATCCTGACTAATACATGTTTGCATTTAAATCAAAACATTATCTGCCCAAATGTTGTGTGGATACATGTGATTTTTAGACAAGATTGTTCTACAGGACCACTTGCAGATTTCTGCAGGAACTATTGCAACATCTTAGACAGATGTAAGGTTGAGCAGTTCTCTTTGAGGTTAGGCTCCTCTGGACAAGGGCACATCAAGGACACGGTGGAGGTGGACATAGAGCAGAGATTTCCCAATTTATGCAGTCACCCCTACGTAAAAAAAAAAAAAAAACAAAAACAAACAAACAAACCAACCAAACAAAAAACCCCAAAACTGAAGAAGAAAATCTGATAATTAATTTCTATTTTTCTGAGACAGCATTAAGATTGAGGTGTGTTTCTGATTGGGCGGAGCAATGCCTTATCTTTCCCACATCCTCTCTCTAGACCTTGTTTCCTTTCCACTCTTTTTCCTTGTCAGTAGCATCACCCTCCTCCCTTCTGCCAAACTTAGCATCATCTTTGCCTCTTCTGTTTCTCACAGGTCTTGATACTTCCAGATACCTCTTGACACTTTTTCTTCATGTTGCTTCTTACATTCCTCCTTCCTTTTGTTTGCAGCTGCCAAAGCATTAGTCCACACTGTGGCAACCTTCCAGCTTGATACTGCAACCTCCAGTTTCCCAACAAGCTCTTTTCTCCCACCTGCATTCTGCTCCCAGTCAGCATGACCCATGCCAAGATCCTACAGCTTTTGCTTTTCTTTCTGGAACATCCTCTTTTCTGGAGTATCTGTACGCCTGGTCTTTTTGTAGGCTTTGAAAATGTTCCCCACATCAAGAGTTCCCCAGAGCTACTGGCCTCAAACTCAGTGTCCATCCATTAAAAGGGAGAAATGAGGAGGAAAGAAAATTAATAGACGCACCCGGGTCATTAGAGTTTGTTCTGCTTCAGGCTTCCCTTCACCCTTATTACCTGGCTACAGTAGGAGGCAGATTGGCCGTTTCTTGATAATGGTGGTTCTGTGTTTGTTCGGTCTGGTGGTGTGCTTGGTCAGGCAGCCGTGCTGTGCAGAACAGCAGGCAGGAGCTGGCGATGGAGAGGCTCTTTCCAGAAGGCGACATCTGCAAACAGCAAAGCTCCACGTAATGAAGACTCCTTTGTAACCTGAATAACCCTGATGATGAGGTCAATACATTTCAACAATACCTAATCTTTTTTTGTGTGTTTTCTTGCTGTGCCTTTCCTTAACAAAAATCCCTTTTTTTTTTTTTTTTTAAACATTCCTGTGCAGTGTTCTCTATTCAGGAGAGTTCATAGTGCATTACAAAGCCATCCCTGTCAGGGTGCCTGTAAGACAGATGCAGAAACCGAGGCACCTGAGGGAAAGCCACTCACCCAGAGGCCTGTGGCAGGAGGTGATCCCACACGTTAACCAGTAGATGCAGAACTGACTGGAGGCACAAGCAGTTCATGTGGCTTTTCAAGACTCTCTTATGGTTACTTGCTGGTCTTGTCTATCCAAACCTACTTGTCTCTGTCAAATTACTCTGGCCCAGCTGCCAATGTGCAGTTTCTTACCCTGCAGCATATATGAGGTATCTAATTTATCTCTCTCATCAACAGACCTTGAATTACTTCACACAGGGCATGAGGCCTTCACAGAGACATCTAGAGCAGAGAAACCAAAATTCATTCCTGTGTGAGGCTGCAGTCTGCCCTGCTGCATGTCCTATAGGACCAACTCAGGCTTCTTGGTGGCGGCTTCCTTGCGACCCTTGGGCTGTAGGGGCTGCATGGGCCAGAGCTGAGTGCTAGAAGGGGAGAAGAAGGAGAAAAACAGCCCTGGAGAGAGGGGGTATTCCTTGCAATCCTGGAGTGGATTTACAGAGGAGTGATATGTTGCTTTTAAAGAAACAGGACCCAATTTGTGCCTTTTGCTTGGTGTTTTCCAAAGCTGGTAGTTAACACAACATGTCACCTTACATGCTGAAGAGAATCCAGCCCTGGTTTTACACTCCCAGGCTCAAATACAGGCATATGAAGCCTCTTTAATCTCAGTAGCAAGTGTTCTGGTTTAGAGAATCTGAGCACTCACATCTTCAGCTGAAGTCACTGGAAATAGCCAGCCGTCTTCTCCTTTCCCCCCACACAAGGAAACTAGATAGACAAGTTCTTTCTCCTTTTGTTCTTAGTCCTGTGAAATAACTTCCATAGAAAGTCCAAGTGTATCCAGATATTTTTCATAGAAAATGCCTCAGTGCTGTTGCTTGGGAGCAAGGCAATCCTACCACTGAATCAGGTCTTTATGTGGATAAAGCATACTAATATTAGTGCTTACCTGTCCTCCACACTCTTATTTGTTGCAGTTCTCCAAGATGTAAGCCCTGTGGATGCTCCACCCTTCCTCCCCCCCTGCAGGGTTTCACAAGCCACTGAGGGCTCAATTAGCACAGATTACTGCGGATGTTCATGCAGGAGAACCTATATGTCAATCTTATTGCATTAGCAATTTCCCACAGTGATGCACAATGAAAGCCTTTTAGGAAAAACAGATTTGAATGTGATATGGTTTGAACACAGTGAAATTCTAATGCAGTTCCATGGAAAACTGCTAACATGATGTATGTGGAAAGTCTTTTGTGTGTGAAACCTATCCCCCTTTATGCAGTTGGCCAGGCCAGGCTGTCTCACCTGCAAAGGAGGTGTGGGCAGCAGTACTGCTGCTCCCTCTCCAGGCCTGCTGCTAGTCAGAGGGGAAGCACTTCTGGAAGTTCTTCCTTTTGAGTATTTTATTGATGATCCATATGATCTATTGATCTGTATTTCCCTTGCCAAATTGTGTAATGCTAAATGGCCAGCAAAAGATGTCTGCTGTGTTAACACCATTACTAAGTAACCCTTCAGGCAGACCTCCCCGATGTGTGTCTCTCTGGGACCTTGGATGTTAGGCAGGGAGTGTCTTCGCCAGGCTACAGCCGGAAGCATGGCTCAGGGTGCCCTGTCAGGATAGGATGCTGGAGACAACAGACTCCACAGCTAATGCCCAGTGCCACAGGTTATTTCTGACTTTGTGGCATTAGATTCCTGGCACAACTAGGCAGCAGATCTCAGAAACACGAGGTGTAGTTCTTGCATGGAGAGAACCTGGCACCAGGTTTCATTGCTGGGATCAGACCTTGCAGATCTGCCATTGGGAGCCAACCTCCCAGTTCTGTGCATTCCCCCAGGAAATGAAGGTATTTGTCATGGTGCTCACCCAGCTGGCCCTCAGGTCTCCTCTAAGGTAGGTGGATGTGCTACCTTGCAACATGAGGAGAACATTTGCTTTATCCTTCTTCCCTGTGTGCACCATAAATGCACAATCAGAGCTCCAAAATGTATTCTCTTCTAACAGCTTAAGACACTAAACTTCCAGAACAGGTTCCCATCAGACTGGAGTGCCACATCCTTGGTGAAGTAATTGTTCTTTAGATGTATACTTATTCACAACATTCTTAACATCTAACTCTAAGCAAATCCTTTTCCTAAAATGGGTATTTGGGAATGATTCCAAGAATGCCAGTGATTGATAACAAGGATTACGGGATCTGATTAGTGTGGATATAAACTTCAGGCCAGCACTGAAGGTGAAATTCTTTTCAAGTCCCGTTCTTCCTTTGAGAAGTGTTTGCTCTGGAGGCACTTGGCTGCGTGTTTTGTATTAGAGACGAGTGAGCTTTTATTTTAAAAGCAGGAATTCTATTTTTTGCGTATTTCTAACCATTCCATTTTTAGAAACACCGATGGGCTTTGCTGCAGTTTCTCTGGGAATGGTGGGTATGTGAGGAATGTAGGACCGACTGGCTGCAAAATGGGGATAACCAGAGCCATGAGAAGACATTTTGGCTTCCCAGAGAAGGTTGATGTGCCTCCCCATGACCCTACTGCCTCCTGCCTTCTCCTACAAATACGTACTCAGAGCTTCTCCATGGCATATGTGCTCCTTAGCCTTCAGCTCTGCTGGTGGAAAGCAGCTGGGAGAGGGACTGTTCCTCTGAGCTGCTGGTTTGAGGCTTAGCAAGGTAGCCGCAGGAAGGGGTAAGGCAGGGGCTGGGTGAATGAGTCTTCCTCCTGCCTGCAGGGAGCAGGGTGTGAGGCAGAGAAGAGGATGTGTCCCTGTGGGATTGGATCTTAGAAACTTCACTGTGGCCCAGCCAGGGAACATAGTGCAGTTCACTCCTTATAAACATCACAGTCACTGGTTTCCTTTAAGAATTAATATCAAGGAAGGAAGTGCAGTCAAAGAGAGATCATAGTGATAAATTGGTCCAGTTTAATGTTTTTTTCACAGACGTTGGTTGTGGTAATTTTTTTTTGGGGTACCTTCAAATATTGTGGGAGATTTTTGAAGGCAAAAATCAGTGATAACATTGAGCCCTCTGGTTTGGGTTTACCCTCAGCAGCTGGATGCAAATAGCCTAGAGGCCAAAGCCAGCATAGCCACGTTAGCCTAGTGATGCACCTGAAGAGAGGGGCTCTCTGCTTGGTCATAGTAGGGGATGTAGGGTCACGAGGGCTCGTCTCAAGGGGTTTTCCAGTCCCTTCTTCCTCCCCAAGGCCAGCACAGTTATTCTTGAAGCAAGCTGTGTAATATACACTCACAGACTTCCAGCAGCAGCTATCCTGACATGTATCTATCCTATTCGAATGCTTTCCCTGTTTCTTCAAGTGGATGTGAACAACAGATTGCCCCTATGCTGCCTGCAACAGCCTTTTTGCACGTGGGCTAATTGTTACCATGTCCATGCCCCTCTGATCTCCCCATCTTATGTCACACCAGTGAAGCTTTGTTGAAACATCTGTCAGTGTGCTCACCCAGAGTGGTCCCACTGCCGGAATTGGTACATCCCTTCTTCCTAGTCATGCATCATGGGCATACCAAAAGTGACCTTGGTACCTAATTTTCTTTTGTGACAGAATTTATGCATCTTAAAATTTCCACAAGTGTTTGCCTCGTGGAAGTGCCTGTGCCTATGCTAAGGTATGCAGCTTGTATACCTGAATCTTTCCCTCTTTATATCAAAGGAGAATGTGTTATTCCTGTCAAGAGAAGCTAAATGATGTGGAGCAGATGAGGTAATATTTGAGCAATTACACTCAACATTCAGAGTTCAGAGAAATTATTTGGGTGTCACAGATTTTTAGGCACCAGCATCAAATTTTGCCCTTACTTTATTTGGGAGGCAGTGAATTCCAGTGAAAGCTCCACAGGATAGATGAGTGGTTGGAGAGGCATGAGGTGCTGTGTGGTTTTCTATTTGATATTAATGCCTTCACATAAAAATCATTGTAGAAGGTATTTCAGAAAAAAATCAAGAAAGTGAGTTTCAGAAGTTTGCATTATTCATTTAAGTTTATAGGAATAAACAACACGATGTTGCCAGGGCTGTGAAACATGGATAAATTTAAGTCCCAAGCACTCTACCTCCTGTCATTGCAGCTGTTTTCAATTGAAGCATACCAGGGTCAAACCAAGAAGAGATTTAGTTTCTTAATTAAAAAAAACCCAAAAGCACAAAACAAAACAAACCCAAACAAACAAAAACCCCCCACCACAAAAAAGAAACAAAAAAACCCAACAAAACCACCAAAACAAACAAACAAACAAACAAACCCACAAAAAAACCCAACCTTCTTTACATCCCATTTAATTAAAACGCTGGGTATCAGGTTCTGTGGTTGTTGGTAAGAAGAAGGTAACATTTTAATGAATAATTCATTCATTGTATTTTCTTGGGTGTGAAAGACAGTGGTTTCAGATAGTTCATAACAGCACCCTTGTCTGGCAGGTCCCAAGCACAACAAGAAGCCTCGGGGAATCCTAAATGATGTTGTGGGTGCCACAAGTGGAACATGAGGCTTTTCAAGTGATTTACATGTGTCAAGAGTAACCTGTGGCCACCATTCCCAAGCCATGAGCTGGTTACTGGACTGTGCAGCTCAGGTGTGTGCTTCCACACTGCTCTTCCGCAGTGAGTGCACATATGAAACCTCTCCTGCCGAGCTCTGAGCTACTGTGCTTGCAAAAAAACCAAAACGGGTTGTGCATGAGGCCCAAAGCAAGGTTGGTGAGGTTCCTCGCTCTTTTGAGGCCCAAGTATTCATACACACTTCTGTTAGTTTGTTTATTTATTTATTTATTTGTTCGTTTTAAAGCCCTTTCCCCTTCTGATATGTGGAAGGTCCCCATAAGTGAGTGGCAGTGCTGATGTAACTCAGGAGGTTCTTTGCCAGCCCTGGGTGTGTGTGTTGGCTGCTGCCATCTGGCCACATTTGAAAACACACCAAGACTCAGCTTTAAGAAAACTTGCATGCTTCTCTCTTTCATACTAGGTAGAAGTAACTGAATCAGTGCTAGGTAAAAATAACTAACCAAGATCATGTTCGCAGCATTCCTCTTTACACTGATTGACTGAAATGATTTTCTCCCTTCCAGTTCTGTTGTGATTTAGTTGCTGAGCGGCAGACTTCCAGCTATAATTGTCGCACTACTCCATTTTCCAGCTGCATTCATCTCCAAGAACTGCACAGCTTATGTCTAGACAACCCTCTGAGGAATCTCCCTCTGTGGCCTTACATAGCTTTTGCAGTGACACCAAGACTGATGTCAGCCATTTTCGAGACAGATAGCCCTGCCTCTGCCTCTCACAGCGCACTCAGCCCAGACAAGCGCTTCAAGTGGAGGCAGCGCGTTGAATCTTTATTCCAAACCATACATAATCTGCATTCATGTGTGCTTACACACATATGCACAGATACGCTTTTGAGGGAGACTGGACCCTTTGCCTTTTTATGCAGTTTTGTTTTAAGTCTGGCTTTGTTAGCATGCATGCAGTTTTTCTTTTTGACTTCTGTGGAAAACTTAGGATGAAATGTAACAAGGACTGGTACAATTTCCCTGCTGTGGCTATGGTAGGGAAATTCACCCAGCCTGAGGGAATGGTACGAAGCTGCGTCTGGGGAGGTGTAGGTTAAACATTAGGAAAAACATGCCTTATACTGTTCCTAGGCTTGAGGTTTACTTCCATGCAATGGCTGTCTCACCCTCCAAGACAGGGTGGCTCTGTGCAGGTTTATTATCAGGAGTGACCTGTGTTCCCTCCTAACTCTTGAACTACACACACAGGAGTGAGTTGGGAGAGTGCTCCTGTAACAGACCAAAGCTATTCCAGATGCCGTGGTAATAACATGCTATGGTTAATCACCTTCCAGTTTCCCACCACTATTGTGCCATAGCTAAGGTAGGCACCCTATGTTTAGGGAGAATGGAGCCAGGGAACTGGGCTGACGCATTTCCAGTCCCACCTTCTCCTGCAGGCCACAGAAGTGAAAGGGTAGGTCCATGCTCACATACCATATGTCTTCTACCTTTTCCCTAAATCAAGCTTCAGACCTTAGGCTAAACTCAGTGATGGAATAAAGATTTATGGCATGGAAGACTGACCATGTTTAGTGTTGACCAGTCACTTAGCTGACAGACAGATACAGCTTTCCTTACAGTCCCAGAGGAGAGGGAATCATGTTAGGAATGTACCCTGAATGATGCCTGACTCGTTCTCAGGATAGCACATCATGCTGTCAGTGAGGGAGATAGAGGTGACCAGACCAGAACTACCACCATGGTATGGCTTTACACACGTGGTGGGGATATGGATCAAAACTGTTACGCTTCCCTCCCCACTGCCACTCTAAAGTGTTGAGCATCAAGAAGCACAATGGACCATCAGCACAGAAAATACATCAAGCGTAGTTTTGAAATGTTTCAACATTGGAAGTTTCCAGTTGGGTAGGCAAGTTGCTTGTTACCAAAGGCATAGAGCTGAAGCAACTGCTGTCCTAAAAGACTGTTAAAATTAAATTGTGAATTGACATCTCTGTCATTGCAGCCCTGGAGCAGAGTGGCTGCCTAGGTATTTCACAATGGAGAATTTAAGTGTAGCAACACAGGACTTAGTCTGCTGAGTAGTATGCAGTATTATGTAATTTAATAACATTAAAGTAGGATGTTCAGATAATATTTGAAATCTGTTTTATATCATTTATATTTTATATGTCAGTTGAATTTGGGGAAAAAAAGATTTTAGAAGAAACAGGGAGAGCACAGTAGGAAATTGTGCAGAGTACTTATCTGAGACTACATCACATGGTCTGCAAAGCACGGCTTTTGCTTTTATACACATAGTCTTGGCTACTCTCCCACTAGCAACAATAGTGCTCAGACTCATACTGATGTCACTGTTGAGTTATTTAATTTGACTGAACGAGATTAATGTGTTTATTTAAAACGTTGGTCAAAATGGAAAAGAAAATTTTGGGACAATACTTTTACGTGAACATGTATGTTTTCATATCTGATGATTGTAATGTTGCATTAACTTATCAGAAGCAGTTGTTTACACATGCTAATGCCCAGGAGACCCCCTCAGATAAGAAGCGTGAGCCTTTTTCCCTCTCAGCCTGGAGCAGAGACTTCACTGCTGTTGGTCCAGTGGGCTTTCATCCCAGGCTTTCCTTGCTTCCTGTTGCTGCCTTCAGGGCTGATCCACAGCAATCCCAGCATTGATTCATTTTCTACATGAGGATGGGTTTGATGCCACCAAGCAATTACAGCAGTGTGGTGGTGGATCTTCCAGAGGTTCTCACTGGGGCAGTGAGGGACAGACACCTCCACTGCACAGGATGGCGAGATGCGGCTGGTGCTGTAGCCTCTGTAGGCTGAGCCTGCTCCTGTAAAGGCTGATGGCCTAAGTTTGATCCACGTTACGTTTTACAAGCAGCTTGAGGGTTTTTTTCCTGTGATACATCATTCTGAATTTACTTCATTCTCACATGTACCCTCTAAGTGTTCAGGATAGACTTTGGATTTGACTAAGAGGCATTATTAAGTATCCAGTTAAATACTCCAGGTCGTTGGATTTTCACTAATACAGAGCAGGGAGAGAACCTGGAATATGAAGTTTCTCTTGGTCTGAAGGGACAAGTTCATGCATTTCCGTGGAATCAATTGATCACTGACTGATGAATGGCACGAGCAAGGGGATTTCTGCTGTGCTCTGTCAAGAACCTGTCTTGATGGTTGAGGACAAATGGACACACACATAGATTGATAATGTAGAAATTGCGTAAGCCACAGATCAATGCTGTGGTAGGTGCCTGAAGCAAGGTGGGCCTGCTCTACCTTTCAGTTTTGTGGTCCCTGTGTGCATACTTTCATGCAGCCTCCTGTTCACTGGTTCTTGGAATATCAATCTCTTGGGGAATAGCAACTACTGATGGCATTTGTGGCATGCCAAGGTGTTACTTTTATGCTGCTTCCATCTTCCTGGTGCAGTAGAAGGCTTTTGGGAATTTGAGCCCCCACCCTCACCATTGCTGCTGTTGTGGAAGAAGGGAAAAAGCTTGTTATGCGTCCATGTACCTGGAGTTCTCAGAGTGCTTGGCGTCTTAAAGGGTAATGCAGTGGGACAGAGGGATGGGCACGGGAACAGAAGAGCTGGTAGGAAAACAGCTCTAGGCAATCCTTGTTTCTCAGGTTGTCTAAGAGGCTCTGATGCCTTGGGCCATGTGTGCTTACTCTGCAACATGCTCCAGAGCTGTGTGGTGCTGAGGGTATCAGACTATGCCAAATCTTTGGGACTGGCCTCCTGTATCAGTATGTTGTACCTGTGCCTGCACATGGTGTCCCAAGGTGCCCTTTGAACTCTTACTAGAACTGTACGTCAAAGGAAAGTGCAGAATGTGATATGGTTTGTGAAGCTCTGCTGCTCCCAGTGCCGGGCAACATCTGTTTCCTCAGTGGCTGCATATGAGTAGTACTGAGGACTATATGAGCAGACCTTTACTGAATGGGGGGTAAGGTCCACAAGAGTGGACCAGGGCAGTCATGCTGCTCCTTTTCTAGAGGCATCCATTTAAAGGCTGCCCCCATCTCCTGTTCTAAGTGCCCTCTGTATATATAGTTCAGACCTTTGGACTCACTATGCACAGGGGGTCCATGAAGTATATTTAAAGCAGTAAATAGCTTGACATACATCTTTCCTCAGAGTTCCAGTCAGTGGAAATATGCCATTTGCAGCTAAAATTAGACTGGCTCCAGCTACATGAAGGAAAAAAAAGTAAAACCTCTCTAGAACTAAACTCCTTCTGTTGGACTGTGTCAGATGTAGCAACTCCTAGCAAAAATAACTGAGGATCCATCCAGCACAAACTGTGTCCAAAAGTCTGTGAGTGGGATCCAGAAAGCTGTGAATTGTTGAAGAGAAAGAAACAGACTGTCTAGGCAAACAAGGTTTTTCTCTTCCATATGAGAAAATATAAATAAGCTTAGAGAATACTAACAGATCTTTCAAAGGCCCTAAGTGAAATCTGGGAGTAGTCATTTTAAATTAGTTTTGCAGTTAATACCTTACAGTTCTTGACAGTACACTGTGAGACTGGAGTGGCTGAGGGAGTTGAAATCAGTACAATATTCTGCTCATTGCTTCCATAAAATTTGATATTACAGATTTAATTTCCTAGAAGATGCTTGAACTGAACCTACAGCTACCAGCATACAAAAAAGAGCTACATTTTGTTTTCTAGTAAATATAACCCTAGTTGTGCAACCATTTGCCTGGTGCATTAAACAGAGTTGAAGTGGCTGGATGCTTAATGATTTCCATGGTCCAACTCTAAAATGAGTGGGGAGGGTAATGGGGAGGAGAGACTTGGACCCAAAATAAACATCAAAAACCAAACAGAAAACCATTGCAAATTAACTACACATTTTGAATAATTTCTCTTTCAAAATATTTTATTGAAGTAACAATGAAAATAGTGTCTGAAGCCTAACTATGTATTGTGTTGCTGTTCCAGGCTTCATCAGCAGTTTCTCGATGTTTGGAAAGTTCTGAGACCCACCCTGTTGCACCACTTGCAACCAGTGCCTAAGACTACAAAAACATATGTGTGGAAGAACCTTTCCTTGAAGGAAGTGTCCCCTCGCTATACTGCGGAAACTCCGTGCAAGCCTTGCCAGGCAGGAGAGCGATTTGTGCTTCCACTGGTGTTTGTTTGTAATCTCTGCTTCTTATGCACTCCAGCACCCCTATCAGTTCCTTGTTCTCCTTCACCAGCCCTGCAGTGAAAAGGCTGCTGGGCTGGAAACAAGGAGATGAAGAAGAAAAGTGGGCAGAAAAAGCTGTTGATTCCTTGGTGAAGAAGTTAAAGAAGAAAAAGGGTGCCATGGAAGAACTGGAAAGGGCTCTGAGCTGCCCGGGTCAACCCAGTAAATGTGTCACAATCCCTCGTTCCTTGGATGGGCGGCTGCAGGTGTCTCACCGCAAGGGGCTTCCCCACGTCATATATTGCAGAGTGTGGCGCTGGCCTGATTTACAATCTCACCATGAGTTGAAACCACTGGAATGTTGTGAATTTCCATTTGGCTCAAAACAAAAAGAAGTGTGCATTAACCCCTACCATTACCGGCGGGTGGAAACCCCAGGTAATTATGTCATCTGCGAATGATTCACATCTCTCTATTAGCTCTTGCTCTAGCAGGTCTAGTCTTGGTGCATCCTACGAGTTGTGCTCTGAAATGTGAAAAGGCAGGCTCCATCTAATGGAAGGATCTTGGGTCTTACCCTGCCCTGTGGCATCACAGCTCTGGCAGCCAGGAGTAAGGAGGGAGTAAGGAGCCCGCCCCTTGCCCGGTGGGGTCTGCATCCCATCAGACTACTGAGGGTGCCCAGATGTTGTCCAGGGTGCTGAAAGCAGCTTCCTCTCCATGGATGTGGGTGCAGAATCCACCCCTTGTGAACTGGTGTCCATTTGCATTAAGTCTAGGCACCAGCCTAGACTTACCACCCTGGCAAGATTTACTCTCATTGTCTCAAAATCAACAATTGACTCATTAACCCACAGGAAACACGAACTCTCCCTTTAAAGATAAGAATTGCAGTAAGATGGCATATTTTGCAGTAGATATGAAATCAGGTCGGTTGATTCTTCCTAAAATGCCTGGTGGCCTGCCTTAAATGGAATTTACTTACCTAAATGGAGAGTTTATGTGAAAAAAATCCCCCAAGTTCTTCGTAAAACTTTGAAATTTTCCCCTGATCATCCTCTTTAGAGTGGACTTGGCCGGCACTAAAAAGTCATGACCTCACTGAAGGGTCATTTAATTGGGCTTTATGTCAGTGAAACAACTGTTAAAAAATCACAGTGTTTGTTCAGTGTTGACTTCTATGGGGATGTTAGAAAGCAGGGCTGGCAGAGATCTCAAGCAGTCATCCTGTTTTCCTCTGGCCAGACCACCAAACCAAAACAAATGAGCAGGTACATTCCTGATGGATCTTTTTGTAATGAGCTCTAAAAATCCCATGTGATATAGGGTCTACAACCTCACCAGGCAAGTGAATCTATTGCTTTGCTCTTCTTACAGTTCAAAATTATTTATAATGCCTAACCTAGCTCTCCCTTGCTGCCAAAAATCACACTAATTTAATTTACTAATGGATACGGTTGGTAAGTGTATACTTATTATTCTGTGATTACTCTTTGTCTGGCATGAACTTTACTTTGAGGTGACATTAGGATCAGATAAGTGAACTGTGGGATGCTTCTTTTCACACAGATGAAATAAGGGAAGGACAGTTGTTAACATTTGTTAAACAACAGGGGTTGCTTCCTCTTCTGATAGTCCTTCCATTGCAACATAACTGTTGCTGTGAAGTTGTATCTGAATTGCTGTAAACATTGTCACAACTTTTGAATTTTACAGCTACACTGAGCGCTGCTTGCTGTCAACAGTTTTCAGTGGAAAAAGCTTATTGCCTGCCTTGCTAAATAAACTCTTCCGTAATCTAAGAGAAGATGCTCATAAAGTATCCCATTTTGTGTATCTTTCTGTTTGAAGGCTGCAGTCTTTAGTGTCTTTTCGTTTCTTCTGGTGTAACTCCTGTGTAGTTAATGGAGTCTCCTCAGTGCAGTAGCTGACAGCACTGCACAGTGCTGTTTTCAACCCTGGTCTTGTCATCTGTTCAGTGTCAGCTAACAAGCATTAGTAGTGGAATAGTACAGCAGTGCTAAATGGCTGCCAAACCTTTTATAATCTACATGCCAGTATTATTTTCATTTTAATGTTCCATCCTGCGGACCACTTTGCATTACTGCAGTCTTTCTAACTGAGTCAACCACTCAATGACCAGACCCGTTGACTTTTATCCAGAATGAATGAGTTATGTCAAAGATGGGAGAGCCTCACCCTTTCTTCAATGGCCTGGCAGATCCCTAGACTTCTGTTACTAGAGAGCAGCTTTAAGCTCTCGTTGAAGATTCAGAGGTTTCATTGCCTCTGCTATGTCCTCAAGCTGCCCAGCCGAATTTTAGGCTATGCTGACCAATACTGCAATGACTATGCATAGCTTTTATTGCTGCTACCAGTGTCCCCAGCAGATTTCTTATCAGGTCTGCTGAGTATCAGGTGCCAGTTAGAATAAAACAGCAAATATGTCCTCTATTTGTGCAACATCCCACTGCAGAGAGGGCTTAGGCCACCTAGCCTGAAGGAGATAGGTATGATGATTATGCTCTACTTCCCCCTTCATTGTTTTCTTCGAAGAGCTCGTCAGAAGTCTGAATTGTGGGTTGTTAGAAGAAGCTGTAGTTTGAGGGAACAATCTGGAAGCTGCCTAAACAGGTACCCTTTTTTTTTTTTATATGAGATCATTCATGTGTAGATACTGCAGATTTGAGGGTGCACCATTGCTGCAGACAGCAGGAGCCTAAATGAATTTTAGACTTTAACTGACTGCTTTCATCAAGCCCGAGTGGGAGTAAGATGTGATAGCCTCCCAGGTGGAAGACCACCTGATGATCTCACTGTTGACCATGAGTTCGGGAATAGTTGTGGGCACAGGGAGGCACAGGATCTCATCCGAGGGTAGATCTCCAAAGGTAGTAAACTGCAGAGGTAGACTGATGTGTGAGAAATTGCAGTGTGGATGTTGTGCATGGAACTAAACTGAGACAGATAGTTTGCTTGCAAGCCTCTGAAGTCAGAGGCTCTGGGTACAGCCAGGTTTTCAGCAAGAACTGTTGAAGCTAAAGGGAACAGGAGAAAGCCTTGTGCGGGCAAGACAGTAGCAGGACTCAAGATATGACTGTATACATCTTCAGTTAAACAAAGATCATCAACACTTGAGCATGCATAGAAGGAAGGATCCACCTCTGGCTCTTGGTAGAGGTATAGCAGGTAGGAGAAAAGGACCCCACTGAGTAGAGAAAGTGCGGTAATTTATGAGGGAAGACAAGTCCAAATACACTCAGTCACTCAGTTTTGTTCCTCTGCTCACCCTTCCTTCAGAGTGGTTGAGCCCTGGAGAGGGGCATGTTACCCAAAGAACAAGGAGAACAAGGCCCTCAGGGGTACTCTTTAGCCACAAACAAGAAAATTTCTGAATTCCTCACCACCACAGAGGCTTTAGCCCTCTAGGCAGTCACATAACAGCTGGTGGAAAGATTAAGTGAGGTGGCAAAAAACTGTACACCACAGCAGAAATTAGGAGTATCCTGGTCAGAGCTGGGAAGGAATTCAAGGCTTGAAAATTCTTCTAGCATGCTGACTCACTCAAGGCAAATCAAAGGCTTTCCCTGGCAAGTGCTGTTCACACATCCAGATTCTCAGCTTTAATTTAGAGGAGTTATGTGAGTTCTCACAGGGCTAAAGAAAGCAGCTTCCTTAGCAGTGGTACCCACAGCGAGGTGCCAGCCTCTCAGTGCTGCATGACGTTGCTGTAGCCCAGCTGTCCCTTGCTCAGCACCTCTTCTGGGTGCAAAGGTATCACCAGCTCCCCATTTTCTAAGGCTACTGGTCAGAGCTGGCTGAGCAGCAGCAGACCTGGCAAGCATTATACCAGATTCATGAAACAGCACAGGAAAACTCCAGAAGCAGCAACAGCTCACAGCCTGGGGCTGCCCACAAGACCATGGGATGGGAGCGATCCAGCTCACCCAAAACATGTCTCCAGTGGTTATACTGGTCTTGTCCCAATATATAACAGATGAACTTAGCAGTAAAAGATGTGGTTT
The DNA here is from genome assembly GCF_003031625.1 of Empidonax traillii. Lineage (NCBI taxonomy): Eukaryota > Metazoa > Chordata > Aves > Passeriformes > Tyrannidae > Empidonax > Empidonax traillii. The sequence continues at coordinate 223,993 of NW_020955495.1, forward strand.
TCTCCCCTGGCTATGAGGAAATCCATGTGAATAAGATGTGACTACTTGTATTGCCTGTAAGAGTCCTACCTGGAAAGTGTAGGAAATCCATAAAACTAAAAACGCAGTAAAGAAGCAGAAACACCTTTCTCTACCAATGGACTTAAGAAGGTGGTGGCAGAATTTTCGCGCCACAGTTAGGGGCATATCAGATCCAGAAGGAAAGAAAGTAGTCTCCAAAGCACAATCCTTGTCCTGGCTGGAAGCTAATTAGAAGTGCACTGGGCCAGAGAAGGGTTTATGTCCAGTCTCTTAATAGGTATCTCAGTGCCTGTATTTCCAGGCAGATAAGAAAACTTCTGCAGTAAACTCCCTGACATCAGTTCAATCTTTTGTATGGTTTTAAGGCTCAGTTCTTCAGCTCATAGGTGATTGACAAATTCCCAAATGGTGTATGCTAGTGGGTGGACAGATGTATGGCTTAATCCTACCCGAGTTGCAGCATAGTGTTACATCAAGCAAGAAGCTGTAAACCTATTCTGGTTATCAGGCACTGGTAACTGCCTCAGTTCTCTGAGCTATTGATGTGCATTTCAAGGGGAGTGTTCCTGCAGCCTCTTCTCATGCACATGTTTTGCATTATCTATATATTACTTGCTTTATAGCAATTATTTCACACTTTCATTAAGCTGGATAAGTGAGAGTTTGCTATAATTAAAAGGTGTTAGCTAACCTACCTAAAAAGGATTTGCCTTACCTAAGCAGAGCTTTTGGGCCCAAGCAGTGTGTTAAAACATGTTCAAACCGTATATTCCCAACAACATTTAAGACTAAGAGTGCACATTGCTGTTTGTTTCTATAAACTATTAAGGGTAGACTGAAAGATTACCTGCTGCTGGGTTTTAAGACAGAGGAACTCTGGACACTAGGTCAATCAATACAAGCCTGCTGAATTGTCCCTGGTGTTGGGACAATTCATCCTTGTCACAATAACTCAAATTGCGTCTTTATCTCTTCTGGTGGCTTTTAGGTATGCATGACAACTTAAGGCTACATGAATTGCCCACTGTAGGTGCTGTTCTCCCCCCAGGGACTAGGGGGGAGCCCATTAAAGCCTCAAGTTGAACTCTCATATGTAGACCTACTTAGCAAGCCCCTTTGTGTTCCAGCCTAGGGAATTCATCTTTATAGGTAACTCATCAGTCAGGATTTTTACAGTGTTTTGACTCCAGTTCTGCTCTTGCTCCTCATGTCACAATCCAGAGTAATTTCGATCCACTTTGGGTTTCTCAAAGGAGCAGTGGTGTTAACAGCACTGACAGTGGGAGATGTAAGTGAAGAGAGTTTGTGAAGAGAGGTGGTATTTTCTACTAGAGTAATTTTTACATTGGTTAATTTGGATTTCAGTTTTCTGACCTGTGTTTTTCATGTCTTAAATACCAACCATTGACATATATCTTCTTATGCTAGATCTTTTCTAACTATATTGCAAGAGCTAAATTGGTATTGCTGCAATATTTTAATTGCCATTTACATTTCCTTTTTAAGATCCCACTGTCTGGCTGGTAACGTTTTCAGGTACCTGAGAACATTTTAAATCTGGTGTCTAGCTTCTGGTCCATACTTCCTTTTGCCCGTCTGTGACCCACTGGTAGTAAAACATGTGGTGTATTACAGAGTACTATTAATTGTTATTAAACGTGGCTGTGAATCTGGCACATCCTGGTGATAATATTTAGCGAATTCTTGACATACTCAGTCTTTGAAGAAGGAAAGAATGAATAATTTTTGAGGGGGAGAGATGTGCCACTTACATTTCTGTAAGAGGACTGTGTGTGCATGCTGTACTTGTGAATTTTTTGGTACTTTGCTCAAGACAGGATTCTGTATTTTGCATGTGGAACTGCTGTAACTGGCTGCAAATCTGCAGGAAAAAAAAAGTCCCAAGAATCGGCTTTTGATTCTTGATTTTGAACAGGTTTGTTGCCCTTCGATGACTTATATATAGACAGCAATATTTGAGCAGCATGGAATATGCCTCTTTTTAACTTGCAAAGAGATGTACTTTCAAGAATGCAGTTTTAACCATTTTATTTCTGTTGTTGTTGGTTTTCAGTCCTACCTCCTGTACTCGTTCCAAGACACAGCGAGTTTAACCCTCACCTCAGCCTCCTCGCCAAGTTTCGAAACACTTCTCTGCACAGTGAGCCACTGATGCCGCACAATGCCACCTATCCTGATTCTTTCCAGCATCCTCCATGCACCCCTTTTCCGTCATCACCCAGCCACATGTTTTCCCAGTCACCTAACAGCATCAGCTATCCCAACTCACCAGAAAGCTCTTCTGGACCAGGAAGTCCCTATCAGCTCACAGGTAATAATGAGCTTTTAGACATTCTGACTGAGGCAGTTGAGGTTTTTGCCAGGGCCTGGGGTCAGGTGACAATTCTGTATGCTTCCCCCAGGCTGTAGCTACAGATTGAACTGTTGGACAGAGTGGACTTGGAATGTGATTTCTTGTGACTGCCTCTTTTGTATTTGACTCCCAGTCCTTCTGGTGATGAATGCTCAAGGGACTAAGAATTGTAGTCATCACACTCCTAAAAGAACCTGGGTGAGATTTCATGATTACTGTAAAGAGGAAGTTGGGGAGAGAAGCAGGTGTGCCAGGCCACCTTCTGTCTAAAGCTGTCCATCCAAGCTTCCGATACAATTCATGGAAAAGAGCACTCGCAAGACCCAAGTAATGGACCTAAGATGGTCAGGGTAGGAACCTTTAGAAACTCCATCAAGAGAGAGGATAAAATGGGGAAATTGGTGTGCTGAAATATTTTTAAATGTGTGGTAATCCCACTGACTGTATAAGTTTCAGGAAATACAGGTGTTTCCCAATCTGGCCCAACACTTGTGGAAGCCACTAGGAACATTCGTATGACTTTGGAACATGTTCCACAGTTCTGAGATTGGCAGGGTTATGTCACTCAGATTGTTTGTGTTGTGAACTCCTTAGTACTGCTCTGATTACCTGAAAATTTAAATATGCATTTGCTGTTAATGCAACAGAACTGAGAGATAGTTTTAATATCAGAACATGTTTCAGATTCACTTCTGCACTTTAACTTTTAAATAGTTTCAGTGATCTCAGCTTTTTCAATGAAAATGAATTCAGGTCAGAATCTTGTAGCTTAAAATTTTAATATCTCAACTGGAAAGCGTTTAAATTCATGTCCTTAATGACATGCCTATTTTCTTTTTAAGTGCAAGAAGTTTAGTTTTACAAGGTATTTGTAGTATCTGAACTTCCTTTTAAGTTGGATACTTTCAACACAGTTTTTCCTTCCCTCTCCATTCATTGAATATGCCTTCATTAATTTCTTCTCTAGATCTGTATTTCAGATTAAATCATATTTAGCAACACTGAAACACTTCATCAAGTAGTAAGACTTGTTTTTCTTCTCTGATATTTTTTCTCTCACCTCTGTGTAACCAAGCTGGATTCAGTGGAGCTGGTCCTGACAGGTAAATCAAGCCCATTCCAGATGTAATGACTCTGACTCGTGCATTTAACTGAACTTGGGACCTTGCAAAGCTTCTTAAAAATGGAAGTGACTCAACCTGAGCTTCAGTATATCACAGCACATGGCATGCTGATAAGCATAATTTGCCTGTGTAACAATCAGTGATGGAAGCAAACTAGAGTTACATCAAGAACCTTGAGCGGGATTGCTGTGAAAAAATATAGATGTCAGCTATGCTAATTTCTGCATCTCATGCAATTCTCTATACTCTCCTGTAATCAGTGGAGAAAAACAGGCACTCCTACAACAGGATTCATTGCATCTTCTTGTATATGTTTAAAGTACCTGAGGTACACTGTGTCTGCAGGTGCCTATATTTATGTAGCGGGTGTAAGAGCTTATGGTGACTATCTTAGGCATAGACATAAAAAATAGCCATATAACCACATGACTGTGTGATTATATTCCTTTCTGTGACTTGTTTTCCACTATTTCTTGATTTTGTTCTACCATTCTAGCTTGTTGTATTTTGTGTGGGAGGCTTATGTCATCTATATGTTAGAAGTATCATATGGTGTATGAAATTCCTAAATCCTAAACAATGCTTAAGTAAAATTACATTCCTGTTCAGTACTTACTTGTAAGATTCAGTGGTTATCTTATGAGACAGTTCACAGTCATCCACCTCCAGATAAAGTTGCTCTGTTTTGAGGGCCAGCCAACAGACCCCAAACACAAGAGGGAATTTCAACCTGGAACCTAATTAAACAGTGCTTAAAGAGATCCATAGTCCTACAATCTTCTATATGGCTATAATTAGCACATAAACTCACAGTTTCTGTTCAGATGAACAAAACTACATGCTTTTAGTGCTTATGCAATGAATGTTGACTTTTTTTTAATTTGAAAATTAAGATTTTTTCTTTGGCTTTTTGAAGCCTTACATCTTTCTTGAGAATCCCTGCTATAGAGTCACCTATTTTCTAGCTCATGTTACTGGAAGCAACAGCAACCTTCTTTGAGCAGGTTGAGAGTTTTTCTGCTAATGTTTTTATCACATGCGTTGCTCTTTGACGGGAGATGGAACAAACCAGGAGAGGGACAAGCTTCCCTTGTAGGACAGAGGTAAAAAAAACAAATCTGGAGGGAGTTTTGCCAAGTCTGATTTTAAGAGTGTAAATGCTTTCCATAGGCTTTTTTTTATAGACTGTGAAGAGAGCTTTCTCCCAGAGGATCATTTAAAGTTAGCTTCTGCTCTTAAATCATCTCCTTAACTTTTAAATTAATGAGAGAAGTCTGGAACTGAAGAATTAAACTTCATTACTTTTGTGGGGTAACAGTTGGTGTTAAGAGAGAACTTGACACGGATCTAGGCCTGAGGCACTGTTGTGACTATCCCTCTCACAAGTGCTGCGTGTCCAGCATGACAGCCCTTCCTTCCCATCTCCTCTGAACACACAGTGGTCTTA